>NW_022158693.1:738534-775931 GCF_000260195.1 Fusarium odoratissimum NRRL 54006 | reverse complement strand
ACAAACAAACAAACAAACAAACAAACAAAGATCCACTAAGCTCAGATCCTCCCAACTCATGAGCTAAGGCCAACAATCTTGATATTGTTCTCTGCCTCACAATCCAAGACTGCAGACGCCATTCGGGGACGAGGGCCAACACGCCTTCTGAGTAATAACTTTTCATTTCTTTATTTCAGTGCCAAAGACAGCCTTTCGGCCCTTTCTCTTTTCACGATTCTTCTCAGAATTTGTACGTTCATCTCGTCATCTAATCTTTCATCAAGCTTTATACCAACCCCTGAAGACCTCATGAGATCATATAGACTATTTTCTGACTTTTCATCAAAGAAAGCCATGCCTGAAACCACGCAAAACGCGGGCGCTAGACCTGTCAACTTCAGCCCTTCAGCTGCTCACCATCGAGCATCGCCTGCTCATCATGACTCCTTCTCCGGCAACACTCGCTCTCTGGACGAACTCATGATCCTGAAGCCCTACTTTGCAGGCCAGCCCAAGTCACTCTCCGGTATCGCTCTTCGAGCTTTCTGCCTCGGTATCACCTTGGCTTGTAGTGCTATCTCCATGGGGGCTATCCTATTTTTGACCTCTAGCCCTGTCTGGCGTGTTCCATTCTTCCTGTTTGCACTCTCAGCTTTTCACTTTCTCGAGTTTTGGACTACGGCTGAGAAGAACACACTTGTGGCTAGCATTGGAAGTTTTCTCTTGACGGCAAACTGGCCAGCATACGCCATCGCCCATTCAGCTGCGTTTATCGAATGTGCCATCATTAACCTTTTCTTCCCTAATCGACACTGGGCACCCTATGGCACCGGTCCTATTCTTCTGCTCCTCGGCCTTGTCATGGTCACCGTCGGACAGTATGTCCGCTCAGTGGCCATGTTGCAAGCTGGAGCCAGTTTCAACCATCATGTTCAGACCAGGAAGAAGGATTCCCACGAGTTGGTGACTTCAGGCATCTACTCAATCTTCCGCCACCCAAGTTACTTTGGATTCTTTTACTGGGGATTGGGAACACAGCTAGTAATGGGCAACGTTCTGTGCTTCTTTGCCTATGCGGCTGTTCTCTGGATGTTCTTCAGCAAGCGAATTAAACACGAGGAGGCCAAGTTGATTGAGTTCTTCCAAGATGATTATGTCCAATATCGGAAGAGAGTGGGAACAAAGATTCCTTTCATCGCTTAGAAGATGTGAGAGAAGAGGGGAGCGATCTAGCCATAGGCGCATGTAAATACAGCCAAGACTAGAAATGCTTTTCAGATTACTTGCAATAGGACCAAGTCTTGGGGCTACTGTCATAAGGCCTACTAGGCCAAGTTTATGCCTACAATTCATCAACATAAATTTTAGAAAACAGAATCTGACGGTTGAGGTGAATGAATGCCCTCGCACTTCGCCATGTTAATGCATCCCTAATGCCAGTCTTCAAGATGGTAAAATCTAGTATGTACGAAGATAGGCGAACGACTTCTTAATAATAATTTATCAAATATGTATCGGGCCAATACGGTAAATATGCTAGCTGAGCAATACCAAACAGTATCCAGAAACTTTGTCCGTAGCCAAGGCACTTTAACTCGATACTGTCGTCATCTGTTTGCTGACACTTCCATACTTTGCTTGCCAGGCGTAGAAGTACATCAGTGCTGCAAAGGGTTGTCCAAATATGGTGAATGATACCCAAAAAATAGTGTTGCCAACTATTTTGCCAGTGTGCCCAAGCTTCATGTTTTCAAGAGGCTTGGTCAATGCAATAAGTGGCAGTTGAAGGAACATGCCCAGGAAAGCAACGCCTGCGACCGTCAGTTGTGTAACTATGATTTGGGATATGTAAACTTACCAATGATGTTATGTGTAGGGACACCGACAAGGATCTCGTGAAGAATAGCCGATACCAAGAAGACTACAAAGCTGGCAGCTTGAGGACTCCAACCACGCCCGATCATGGGCATGTACAGATGACGCTTGAAATACGTGTAAACAGGCTTGTTCCACGTGCGCCAGTATGCTCCTAAGCTCTCGCTGTTCCACCAATCGTCATAGAATGACCTGTCGCCAAACCTCAAAACCTCGGCTAGGGCGTTAAGGAACGACTGGAAGAGTGCGAAGAAACCGGCAAGCCAGATGACTAGGGAAATGGTCGAAAGCTTAAGTAGCCGTTCCAGAATAGACATGAGGTCAAGGGAGGCAATCTTGTCGAGCGAGTTTCGAAGGACAGGTGCAGCATACTGAGCACTCGCAACCCACATGAACACACTGAGGCCAAAAATTTCTCCAACTCGCTTGGCCACAAAGACCCATCTGATTTTGTCTGTGCGAGGATACACGGGCTGGTATACGAGTGTGGGTGCCCACCAGAAGTATACCAGGTTGCTGAAGGTGATGTTCTGGGGATACGGGCATTGCGTGTACAGCTCAGGCACCAGTTCGCGTTCTCCTTCCACAGGATGCAGGTAGGCATGCCTCAAGTCACGGTTGGTGAAGGCATATGATGCAGTCTTGAGCCAAACAGCAATGGCATGCATCTCGGTCAAGGTACCAATGAGAGGATGGTGGATCTTGAAGTATACGACCCAAGTGGTGAGAACAAGGGCAAGAGTAATGTTGAAAAGGTGAGCCCATGCGACAACAACCCAGGTCTTATGAAACCTCTTGCGCTCCTGCTCTGAGGGGCCACCAGAAGGTGAATCATTGACACGCTTGAGAGATCCTCGAGCCTGCTGAGCAGCAGCCAGCTCAATCAAGTAGGCGGCGAGGAGATGGCATGGGATGAGGAAGTAAAGGAGTAGACCCAAGTAAATATCTTGACGGCTGTAATCATGACACCTCACGCAGATCAGTACTCCATACTATAGACTGTATTAGCTGGTTGTCGAAGGCATAATTGATGGACGGGAGATGAAGTATACCTTTTGGATGTTCTCAAGCATCAATCGCAAGTTTCCAACAACTGCCAAGCATTAACAACCCAACAGATAACATCATGATGAGGGGCATTGAAGCTTCCATACCAAGCACAATGACCATGAGGTTACGGAACCCAATAAAGCTTGGAGCAGCATCGGAATCGTGACTCAGACATGAAGGCCTCGTCTGTTTGTGGACCGCAGCTACGTGCCTGTACTTCTGGCCAGGCTTCTTTGGGGTTGTCGTCGTGGCAGTTCCGTTACCGTTTCCGTTGGTGCGATTGTTGGGTTTGTTCTGTGTGACGTCGTGGCCGCTGCGCCGGGAGACAGAGGCCGAACCATTCGAGGTTTCTATACTCGTCGCTGTAGCCGAATTCATTTTATAAGAGCCTTGCCTAGACGGCAGACTAATCGCGCAAAAAGTAGAAGCTCAAGAAATTAGGAGAAAGAAAACAAAAGAAAGAATTGAGCAGAGTTGCCGACGGAGATACGACGACCCTGTTAACGTCAAGTTGCTTGGGTGGCGGCGATTGTTACAAGGATGATAAGATACCGAGGGCGCCACTGTCGCACCGAATGAACCACCTACAGCTTCAAGATAGAGCACGTTAAAGAGTTTATCAAACCACAGGAATGTAGGAGATAAAGGGTCGAGAAAAAAAGGAGGTAGAAGGGGCATTCCAATTAAAAGCAATCAATCGACTGAGTTTCTTTCGCAACGGCCACTCTCCTCACTTCCTATCCCATCTCGCCAAGTACATTACCTACTATTATGCAGAACAACCATTTTGGCGCCTCTTCTGGCGGGGCTGTTTGAGCTTTTTCGCTTTGATCATTTTTAGCAGCAGCTCAGGGACTTTTCCAGTGAGGCTAAAGACAATCATCAACGCTAAAGGGGGGGCCCGGGAGCATAACACCCCTGGCTTCCGCTGCATTCTGAGCGTTTTAATGGATCGACGAACTCCCCCGAGCCCACTGGCTTGTGGCGCTGCAGGGGGAAAGGTATGCGGCAACAGGTCGCAGGCCCCAGAAGGCTTGCAACTTTGCGACTGATATCAATGTGAAAGCATGTGAAAGTGCGGTTGTATTGCATACTGTTGGTGAGATGCAACAGCAATCATGAGCGAACTAACGCAGTAAGCTCGGGTAGAGCCCGTGGGTGACGAATCTGCGCCCCAACAATTCGGTATACGAAAGGATATTCACGCATGTGCATGTTTTTAGTAGAGGCACTTTATCTCATCAGATCTAACCGTTGAGAGAGTCCCAAGTTTTGGAGAGAGAGGTCATGTGACGTGGAGTTTTTGGAGAAAGGCGTGACTCCAAAACTGAGGCTGGCCGGTTAATCGTCGCTTGAATCGGCGCTTCGTAGCTTTGAACTTCAACTGAAGCTCACGCGCCTCGAGTAACAGCATTGTCTTTGTTCGTTCTTTATCAAATCAATTTACCGCCCCCAACGTCTTCTTACAGGAATTCAATTTTCATCATCGCCATATAGAATCTCCGTCTGACTAGCTACTCAGAGATTATCCAACAACGACTTCATAGCTGCATTGGTTGTTCATTTCCATCTTGAAAGACCCACTCCCTGCGACGCGCTTCTCAAGAAGGCTATTGTGCATGCTTGATACCCCAAAGAAAATTCGTCACGATGGCCTATGAGCCTCGTGGTGATCATGGTGGTGGCCAGGGCCAAGATGGGGCGTTTGTGAAGGTTCGAGGCAGGCGTAAGTTTACCCATCATACTCAGTGACATGTCTCCTGTTGTGTTTGCATTGCCAAGCTGCTCAGTGGCAGAAAAATATGAAAGTTGTGGGAGAGATGCTACTTCATCAAATGTCTCTGTTCCATGTATGTTCAAGGAACGACTGTTGTTTAGACGAGCAATCGAGATGTTTGATTTTGGCCAACCTCATGCATAAAAGCAGGGGTTCTTTCTAGGGCTATGAGAGAGGCATTCGAATACACATACATCATAACCTGAAGACATAAATCACAACTGATTTCAAACTGACGCTTCAACTCCAGGACCTGTGACTGACTATGGTGCCACTATAACACACTGGCAACATGATCGTGCCCCTAGCTATAAGGGAGGATATACTGGCGAAGCTGAGCGACCTAGTGTTAGCTATATCGTTGATGTGAGTAGCGTTCTATATGAACAACTGCCCCATCACTGACACCAAAACAGATACTTCCACCTGCAGCGCGTGTCACAAAAGCTGCGGACAGTATCCCTATTAAGCACCTTCACTCTTCTCTTAACAAAATCAAGCACCCCATCAATGTGGTGCGTTGGACACCAGAAGGTCGAAGATTATTAACAGCGTCGACTAGTGGCGAGTTCACACTATGGAACGGAACAGGCTTCAATTTCGAAACCATCATGCAGGCTCACGATTCCGCCATTCGTGCCCTGGAATACTCACATAGTGACGACTGGCTTATCTCGGCGGATCACGACGGAGTTATCAAGTACTGGCAACCAAACTTCAACAATGTCCAGAGCATCAACGCCCACACTGACCCTATTCGAGACCTTGCTTTCAGCCCAAGTGATTCCAAATTTGTCACTGCAAGCGATGACTCGACCCTCAAGATCTTTGACTTTGCTCTGGGACAAATGGAATCCAAGCTTGAAGGTCACGGATGGGATGCTAAAAGTGTGGACTGGCATCCTACTAAAGGATTGCTCGTATCTGGTTCTAAGGACCATCTTGTCAAGCTTTGGGATCCTCGTACGAGTCGTTGTTTAACGACTCTACACGGCCATAAGAGTACTATTACAAAAGTACTGTTTGAAAAGGTCCGTGGGGCTTGCCTCGCGACATCTGCAAGAGATCAGACCGCTCGTGTTTTCGATCTTCGCATGATGCGTGACATTTGCCTTCTCAAAGGTCACGAGAAGGATATTTCTACTCTTACATGGCATCCTATCCATCCTAATCTTCTCAGCACTGGTGGTATGGACGGCTCGCTATTCCACTACCTACTCGATTCACCAAACCCGCCTCCTGGCCAGTCCTTCACCGTTGCTCCTTACGACAGCCCTGAACCGTCATCAGTAGCCGCTCAGTCAGTATGGCCAATGCACAAGGTGCCCTTTGCTCATGATTATGCTATTTGGTCTCTTGACTGGCATCCTCTTGGACACATCCTTGCATCAGGATCCAATGACCGTATTACGCGTTTCTGGAGCCGTGCTAGACCTGGTGATACAGATGTTTTCCAGGATCGCTACCATATCGGTGAAGCAGCGGCCGAGGCCCAAGGAACCTGGGACCGCCGTGGTAACCGTCGTCAGCGACAGGAGGAGGAACAACAAGAGATGGAAGACGAGATGGACGCTCTTGTTGACCAAGACGCACCGAAAGCTGCTGTCCCCGGACTGCCTGGCATTCCTGGACTGCCTCTTGGTGGAGGCCTACCAGGCCTTGGCTCAAGTATTCCACCTCCTCCTATTCCTGGTGTCGGTGCCGGCTCAGGTGCTCCTCCACCTCCTCTGCCATTCCCCTTACCTGGACTCAACGGTGGTCCACCGCCACCCCCCTTACCTGGCCTGGATCCCAAGAATCCTCCAGATCCAGCTCAACTCCTCGAGCTGATGAAGAAGGCCGGTGTGCCCCTCCCGCCACCAGGAGCCCTACCTCCAGGAGCCTTACCCCCTGGGCTTATCCCACCACCGGGAAGCATGCCTCCGCCGCCCGGAAGCTTTGCCATGCCGGTTCCACCACCTCCTATGCCTGGATTTGACGCCGACAAGGCAGACGCCCGACGGAGAGCTCCCCTACCCAGTCAAGAGGAGAGCTTGCGACACGAACAGCGACAAGGAAAATACACGAGAGCGAGATAGAGGAAACGCAGAAAAGAAACGTCGATGATTCGATATCCTCTGGCGCTGGTGGTTTACGTAATGCTAACTGGTTGCAACTAAGCAAAAATACATTGTATCCTTACAGAACCAGGCACAGGTTTCAAAAACTGTAATATATATATCAATCGAAAACTTTTGTATACCCATCATTCATTTGAGCCCATAGGCAAAATGCACATGCTATCGGTGGTGCATATAATTCTAAATGCCAAAACATGTAACATAACTGTGACGCTCTCATACGCAGTCGTGTATGTTATAAATCCGTTGAGAGCTAACCATAGAGCATCTCATGCTTATTCATTCCCCTTATGCAGAGACCAATGTTCCCTTTCCCACTCTACAAATGCTTGCTAGCCTTTTATTTCTTAGGAAAAGCCTTTTGCTTATCCGCGAAGTCTCGGATCACAAGAGCACAGGTGTGGTCAGAACACAGACGTCGTCTTCGCTGGGGAGGTAGCTTAGTAGCAAACTCAAGGCCACTAGCACGCTCAACAGCCTCGAGAGGAACCTCGAAATCGGTGATAGGCTTTGAGTTAGCAATGGGAGCGTTAGGGAGAACGAAAGCCCCCAGTGCAACGTTCCCACCAACGCGACCGTCCTCAGCAAAGATCACCTTGTAGAAGTGCGTGGGTACAGCAACTGAAGGAGGAGTGCCGATCATCTCGTACTTGACGTACCACTTGCCATCGGCCTCCTTCTTGGGAAGATAGAGAGGGCCTGTGACGATGCGAACTGAGGGATACTTGACTGTCAAACGACGGCAGAAGTCCTCAAAGTGAGCCCAGTAGTCACGGTTGAAGCCGTCACCGACCTGAGGGCACATGTTTGTGAGGTAGAATGTGTCGTCCATGGCCTTCTGAGACCATTTGCAGTCGGCAGCAGGAACTTGATGACCACGGTCATAACCACTGCGGTAGTAGTCCTTCAACAGAGCCCGGAACTTTTGTGGCACAGAGTCATCCTCAAGAAAGCTGCTGTGCTTTCGATCACCATCGCGAATGGCAAGGGAAGCAGGTGTGATATGTTCGACGACCCAGTGAGGGTTTCGTGTACGACGATCGTAGGAGGAGACAAGGCCAGAGCGATTAGCGACATCGGCGATAGGGCCTGGAAAGCCGTACTCGAAAAGACCCCCGGGGTTGACGATTGCGCTGGGGTCGATTGGCAAGCCGGACGGCGCAGTGGCTGGAGGCCCGAAGACTTGGGCGGGAGGAACAGCGGGAGAGGCGGTGGGAGCAGGAAGAGCGGCGAAAGAGTTTGAGGTTGTTGGAGGAGGCGTAGCTAGAGTATTGGTTTCCTCGACACGTTTACCGCCTCGAATGGAGTAAATGGCGGCAGTGATAGCAGCACCACCTCCTGCGCCTAGGCAGGCCATAGTAGCGAGAGTAGTCTTGGACATGATTATTATCCCTTGAGAACAGACGAGGCTACGAAAAAAGAAAGTAGAATAAAGTTTGATCTTAATGAGCGGACGAGCGATAGTATGTGGGAAATCAATAACTGGGAGTCAGATCACGCGCGATCTTTGCCCAATGGTGTTGAGTTGCAGTGCCTCGTGATATTGAGATCGATCACAGGGTTTGAGATAGCTTTCGAGCCGACCCGTAGAAATTTTGGGAGCTGAGCTCGGGACGGAACGTGGGGGTCCGTTGTTTTGCCGTTATCGGTGGATTTTAGGGGTCTTGAGGCCTGTGATTTGACGTCACTGCGCGGTAGTTTGAAGATTGAGGGTAACAGTCAAAAATGGAATATCATTAGATCCCGCTGTTTAAACACAGGGAAATACATAAAAGCGACAGATACTGGCGAACGGCTACTTGCCCTACCTAGAGCATGAATTCGAAGCAAGACAGGGCATGAATCATGTAGGGATTGTTCTAGACACCGAATGATTCAGATTGATTCATCAAGGTGCGTGGCTTGTGAGACCCTAAAATGTAAGTTGCCGTGTATGACAAGACACGAGTTCATCGAAGAGCCATCCACGAGGAATTTTAATTCTCGAGGGTCCTTTAACCTCGAGACGTATTTCGGGGTTGAGGCTCAGCGGAAGATCACATTATGTAGGTTCGTGTTAGCGTGGACCATAGCGAATATCATGCGTAGCATTACCTATGATGTGGGGGATGACAAAGACGAGAAAGTGATTCGCCGCGCAAATCGCATCTTCAAACTTAGCTCAGACAAGGTACGAGGCGTCATGATGAGAGGAGTTAAAGCTTTTATATACTTGACTTGCATAACCGGAGGAAGGCTTCTATAAAATCCGGCTTGATGTTGAGGAACCAATGACTCTACTGTAAAATATGTGAATACCTAGTAGTTACCTAGTAGTTACTCAAGTCACATATAATACAACCCCCACGATACCAGGGCAATTATGGATATCGCTATAATTAATAACGCACTATTAACTGGTGTCTCACTATTTTACTACTCGTTACAGCTACTACAATCAAAAGAGGCATGACAATTCGTAAGCCAGGCGGTCAACGAGACGCCGTGATCCAATGATGCGCAGATGCTGAGACGTGAGAACCTTGAGGGACAGTTTTGATGGAGACGCACGGCCTCATGATGGTGTAAGTTGACCCCCAACTCGATCCTCTAAAAGGGTTCCAAGGGGCTAATTATTTATAGCGTTGTAGTTTCTCTTCTCCTAGTTGAAGCACGAGGTTGAAATAGGAACTATCTTAAAGGAACAATTCCTCATGTTAGGGCCTAGACGTGGTTTCCTTGTTCTATCATGATCCATTTGTCGTCAGAGCCAGGCTAATGCGCATTAACAAAGCCCCATCCTTTTTGTCATTGACGCCTCTGCAAGGCCCTTGAAACTCACATTCAGCCTCAAACTTATTTCTCTTCTCTCTGTTGCGTGTAAAGCATTTTTATCAACCCCCTTTGTCCTTCTTCTTTGTTACTAAGGCTTTCGTTGTCATTGATTACTTGTGTCGAGCCCAGACTAACAAGGTCCCCGCTCACTGCGCTAAACAAAACCGCATCGATATTCCCCTGCTCGCTCGCTACGTCAGACCTAGAACAAAAAGATCTACAGCTTCTTTGCTCTTGCCTCTTTGCGCCCATCACAACCTCGACGTCAAGTCTCGATCCCTCTCGAAACTCACACTTAGCCTTGTCACCAGAGCTCGTTTCTAGGCGCAACATCAGTTCATACACAGACGATACACTTAAGCAGCATGGCCACATCCGTGGGCCAGAGCAGCCTCGACAATGATACTCGCGGCTGGATCATGTGTGTTGTCAGCGGCATTGGTGAGTTGCTCCTCATCTCCAAGACCCTCAATGCGCT
Source organism: Fusarium odoratissimum NRRL 54006 (assembly GCF_000260195.1). Lineage (NCBI taxonomy): Eukaryota > Fungi > Ascomycota > Sordariomycetes > Hypocreales > Nectriaceae > Fusarium > Fusarium odoratissimum. The sequence goes on along the minus strand of NW_022158693.1, from coordinate 765,835 downwards.
TCCGGGGATACAATTCTAACAAATATCCTCAGCTTGCGTTGTTGGCGCCTCCATAGTATGCGTTGACGTTATCGTTCGACTATTTCCTGGCAAGAGAAACTTTCGCATCCAGGATAGCAACGTCTTCTTAGCTTGCTCCCTCAGCTTGAGTTTCGGTGTTATGGTACGGCCCTTCTGACAGCACCTATCTCTTCTGCTAACAAAGAACAGCTATTTTCCGCATTGTATAGTATGCTACCGGAGTCCAAAGAATATTTCCAGCAGGCCAAATGGTCTACTCAAGCTGCTGGCCTGGTTATGATGTCCTGCTTTGCTGGTGGTTTCATCGGCATTCAGGGAGTTTCGCGATTGCTTCACCAGTTCATGCCTACCCACGTCGTCGAATGCGATCATACACACGATGAAAATGCGACCAAAGACACCTCATGTCACCACGAGAGGAGACAGTCTCGTGCCCGTCGTCGACAATCTTCCCATCCGCCGCCTGAACAAGCACCTGTCAACAAGTCGCTTTCCAAATTAACCAACGGTACCGGACAAAATGCTGCGACCGAGTCTACACCTCTGCTGGAATCCACTTTGGATAGCCCAACACAACCTCTTAAGAGACAAGCGTCTGCCCGTGATGGAATGCGACGTCCTGCTAGTCCAACACGAAGCCGTACCACCACAGGACTTACGGATGGCTTCCCTGAGAGGAGGAAATCCATGCGAGAAGTTCACAAGCGAGTCATGTCCTTCGTACAAGATACAAAGTGCAATTGCGACGAGTCGAACTCCTGCTACGGATTCACAGACCCTTGTGGCCAAGAGTGCTTCAAGCATCTAAGTAGCCGAACCAGTCTACCGAGCAGACCTGGAAGACAAACCCAGATTCTGCGCACTACCACTGGATCATTCCTGAACCGCGCGCCTGAACATTCGCATGCTCACCACGATCATGAGCATGAGCATGAGCATGAGAATGGATGTGAAGACTCTGTTGAGCCCTTTGCGAGACCAACATATCGAACCAGCAGAGCCAAGTCGCGAGAGCCATTAGATCCGATAGTCCCGGAGGAACTCTCTGAACACGATAGCTCATGCTCATCTGCAGGAGACGACGAAGATGTCGAAGCTCAACATCATCACCACGTTCCAACAAATGCATTCTTGTCCATTGGCCTCCAGACCTCCATTGCCATTGCTCTGCACAAGTTTCCTGAAGGATTCATCACCTACGCTACCAACCACGTAAACCCATCTCTAGGTTTCAATGTTTTCATGGCACTATTTGTCCATAACATCACCGAAGGCTTCGCCATGTGTCTGCCGCTATACATGGCTCTGGGTTCTCGCTGGCGCGCCATGGCATGGTCGGCCTTTCTCGGTGGTCTTTCTCAGCCCATTGGCGCGGGCGTTGCGGCCCTATGGTTCAAGCTCGCCGATAAGACCAATATGCAACCCAATGCAGTTGCTTACGGATGTCTCTTTGCTGTCACTTCCGGCATTATGGTTAGTGTCGCATTGCAGTTGTTTGTGGAGAGTCTGAGTCTCAACCATAGCCGTAACCTCTGCATCTTCTTTGGCTTCCTTGGCATGGCTTTACTGGGATTCAGTAACGCTTTGGTGGGCTCTCACTAGTTGGCCAGCCTTGTACGAGTCATATAAATACTTAGCCAGTATCTTTTTATGCTGGACGGGCTCACGCTCTGACATTCGTTCCTGTCATTACTTGACTCCTTTTCTTGCGCGGTGTTGGTCTGGGGTGCAATTGGGCTTGTACTTGGGCTTCATTGGGAGGGGCATAAAATCATTTTGGGTTTCGGCATTCGGTATACAGATAGAAAGGAAAGAATTTCACTTATACGCAGGGACTGGGTACACTTGGTCAAACAACTTTATTTCTTTCATCATAGCCATTTCCCATCGCTTTTGTGACATTGCATTTCATTCTTCATACATCCTGACGGTGTCATGATAGCCAGCCGCTCATACGTTGACCACCGTCAAGGCCTTGCGGCCGGGTATCTATTTTATTTTTCACCTTTTAAAAAACCAGAACATTTTACCTCCACAAATGTCCTCTTTTCCTCAGAGATTACCAAGAGCGGGATCAATGAGAGGATCCTGGACTGTTGAATCTCTTGCCAGCAGAAGTATATTTGTCTCGTCCTCCGGCCAATCATCTCGAGGAGGACCATAGTCCATTGTAGCGGCAAAGATGTCATCCTCCGGCATGATACCGGACCAGTTTGTTGTGTTGGAGAAACTTCCATCGAAGAAGAACTGGGCAGGATCAAGCTGGTCTCCAGCTAGGATAAGAGATGGGTCAGTAGCCGGTGGGTGATACAGCTCAACATGTGCATCCCGGTCGTGGTAGCGAATGAAGGCTTCATGGCAGTGGGGACAAGTAATCGTTCGCTCTGCCTGGTTCGCAGCACCGGAGAGTTCATCGATAAGATTGATTTCTTGAGGCGGTTCAGGCTTCGAGAGCTTAGGGCGTTCGTGGCCGAGGTGCTTATATCGGATATGATCTTCTAGTCGACTCTTGGTACTAAACTTATCACCACAGCCTTGATCGTTTGTCCAGCCCTGTAGGCCAGAACTATTGAGGTCAACTTGGCCGCAAACGAAGCGGAATCCCTCATGCGCTGTACGAATATGGGCGTTGAGGTTGGACTTCTTAGTGAACTTCTTGGTGCATTCGTCGTATGGGCAGGCGATGTTCTTTCGATCCTCGACAGACTGGCCGGAATGGTGCATTTCGACATGTTTCTCCAGCTCCCATCGTGAGGCAGATTTGAATTCGCAGAAAATGCAGTTTTGATGCTCTTGGCGGATATGTGCCTGAAGCAGCACTTCAGTGGTGAATCCGACCCGCTGTTCTGTGCCATCGGGCATCCTCTTCAAATCGCATTCGCCGCACCAGAACTTTGCCTCGCCATGATCCTTATCACGGTGTCGCTTCAAGGCCGCCTTGGACTCAAAAGCATGACGGCACCCTTGCTCTGGGCATTGGAGTGCAGGTAAGCCCTGATGATCTTTTCGAACGTGCTTGCTCAATGTCTCCTTCTTTCTGAAACTCTGCCCACAGTCTTGGCAACGGAATCTCTCTTCGCCTTCGTGAACGGCCTGGTGTCGTTTAAGTCGAGTACCCGTCACAAAGCTCTTGCCGCAGCCTTCCTTTTGACAGACGTGTTTTCGCTCAAGAGTATGGACGGCTTTGATGTGCTGCTTCAAGTGCTTGTCCTCTATATAGTCCTTATCGCAACCATCATAAGGGCACTTAAATGGTCGAGAATTGGTGTGAGAATTGAGGTGATCTCGTAATCTGGCAGGTCGATTGAAGGTCTTGGGGCAACCAGGCCATGTGCAAGCAAGAGTTTTGAGATCCGAAGGAAATTTAGCCCGGGGAGTCGTAGCAGCAGTGTTCACCGTTTGTGGTGAATCAGGGTCCTGGGTGGAATATGGAGTATGAGCGCTAGTTAAGTCGTCCTCAGCATCATCAATATCTAAGTTCGCAATATCAGCAGATGCATCTTGAGAACAAAAGAATGGAACTAAGCCGTACATAAGTCATCTGGGCCTCCACGATAGAGTCTCTTGGCCGGAGGGACATCAAAGGCTGCCTCGGCAGCTTCTCGTTTACTCATAGTGCTGTCATGCCGAGGAGCCTTCAGTTTGTAAATGTCGAAGCAAGCTTGGAAGTGGCAGAATTGATTTCAATTTAAGGCGGTGACTATGAATTTTTGTGTGGGGATTACAGGGATGAGAGTCAAGAGCGATCCACCTGAAAGCTTCGCGCCGATATTCTTTGTCTAAAGGTGCGGAAGGTGCGCCGGAAAAACATCGGCCTAACCAGGTTTTACTTTGTTCTTCTCTAGAACTTTTTCCTAGGTTGACCTGGGCAATTCTAAAACCATACATTGCGAAAGCAACTCTGGACTAAGAACACTCTCACATTCATTCTTCATCAAGTCCATATTAAACGACATTTACGATGTCTGATTTCGGCGATGACGATGTTGGCGGCGCTGGCGGGTAAGTTGCTTCGCGATCTTTGCAGGCGCACGCGGATCTAACTCCTAGGCAGCGACGAGCCCATGTACGAGGAGGAGGAGATCACCGAGTACTACGACCCCGAGGTTCTCGAGGAGGAGGATGGTGACCAGCAACAAAACGGACAAGACCAGGATAATGTCGTAGTCTCGGGAGATCCTTCTGCCGCTGCCAACGCGCTGAAGGGCGGCGACAAGCTACTCAAAGACAAGAAGATTCCCGAGAACGAGCGAACTACCACACCCTACATGACCAAGTACGAGAGGGCACGCATCCTCGGTACACGCGCTCTGCAGATCAGGTCCGCATCACCTTGCTGAACTGCAGCAACTTCAGGAAACTAACTGGATGCAGCATGAATGCGCCTGTGCTAGTTGATCTGGAGGGCGAGACCGACCCCCTTCAAATTGCGATCAAGGAGATGCGGGAAAAGAAGATCCCCTTGATCGTGCGGCGATACATGCCCGATGGCTAGTAAGTGATGCTTGTTCAGGCAGCTCGAAGATGCCTTACTTACGCGTGTGGTACAGCTACGAGGATTGGACCTGCGAGGAACTGCTGCAGTAAGCAGCCTAAGGACTAGCACGTCGCGAAACAACCGATTGCCCCCGAGGCGTATATACCCATGCGACCCTCCTTAGATACAATCGAGCTGGAACGTTGTGTGCTCCCTTCTGGCTTGACATGTTGTATAGTGTATCAGGAGGTTAATTAATCATGTATAAGCGCGGCGTTTGAGATTGAGATTGATTTACACAGGAACTAGACAAAAAACAAGAAGGAAATCTACTTTGCTTCTGTGTCTTGGTGCACGAGTGTGTTGATTGTCTCTGACGCCGTCTTTGATGAAGACGGACAAAGAATCCCCAACAGCAACACTGTTGACGGATGCTCCAACGTCACATCGTTACCAATACGGATCTGTCCGGTAGAAGTCCATGAAAGAATGATGTCAAGTGGGAAATGGCAGATGGCTTGTTTTGGGTCTGATGGGCCGATTACGTCGGGCCAGATTGTGTTTCACTGAAACACCGGCGCGAGACATGACGGCATCTTCTGATGTTTGGACTCAACCTCAAATGCGCAGTGGCCTTTTATACGTCACAAAGTCTGATAAACAGTCAATCCAAGCAAGGGAGCATCCTCTCATACCACGCAATCTGGGCCTGACAGAGATTATCAACCTCAAATACAAAGACATGATTCCTGCAGCGTCTGTGGCTTCTTGCATATTTGAAAGGGTCCTCGCAGGTAGATGAATTGTCCAACCAACCACAGGTCCAGAATATTCTTTCCAGCCTCCGACGTTGTGCCACACTGATCCGGAAACGGGTGTTGGTAGGAAGGGAAAAGCCGTGACAGCCGTAGCTTTGCAGATCATGCAAGTAAAGTTTTCATGCAACCTTAGCCAACTTGGCTTTAATTCAGTTTGTTCTTTGCTGTGGTATCCAGGTAAGGTATCTAGACGTTTGGTGACAGGATGATCTCCCTCTTGGCGGGGACTTTCATGACGTCGGCGGATACGCACTCACTTGACTGATCCGAATTGAACTTGAGACGATGATGAAAGGTTACGTCTAGTGTTGATCGTACGAGTCGTTTTCTCTTATGCAGGAGGAATTAGACAAATTTGGTGAAGCTGTTGTGCTATTGGAAGCTTATTATCTTACTCCATTTCTTATAAGAGGTTGGTCGCACTTGTGGTGTTTTGAGGCTAGGAGGTTGGTATAACAGAAACAGCAAACAATTGGAAAGACCAACCGAGATTCATAACTTGCTTTGGGTATATATCTTACTCAAATCCAACCTCTGCTAAGAATCTTTCTGATTCATACTCTTTAATCTCAGACATTGACACTCGCCAATCTAACACTTTCGTTTCCACTGTCGTTATCAGCCGAGACGAGTCCCAACCGCTACAATGAAGTTCTTCACTGTTATTGCAACTATTATTTCTGCCGTCAGCATCTCTGCTGTGCCCATATTGAAGGAGCGGGCCGTCGGGGGTGTAAGTTGACTCTCTTCCCTACTGTACAGGTTATCTCTTTTATGTGGTATTGACACCTCATCACCGCAGGTCTTGATATGTACCGGTGCCAACTCCACAGGTACATGCACCCACGAGGTATACACACTTAACAAGTGCCATCAACTTTCCGAACCTTTCCTTCGCAACGTCACAACTTTTGCGCCCGATGGTGAATATTTCAACTGTTACCCCCGTACAACCGGCTGCAATGACACTTGTACGAGCCCTACGGGTTGCACAATAGGCCCGATCGATTTCGACTACAAATTCAAGTTCAATTTCACTCGTGTCGGCTGGCCCAAACTCTTCAACAGTTTTGACTGTTCACTAAAGAAGACCACAAAAGGCGAGGATATGTTCGATTAGGAGAAGATTAAAAGGATGGAGCAAGGAGAGCCAGTATGGGTACCTGGGTGGCTAAATGAGTTGACGAACACGATTGTTTTCGGTTGCATTTTTTTGGTCTTCTTCCTGCTGCGTTAAAGCGATCGATTATTCTTTTTTAGTATTACATTGGCATCGTCAACTTGGGGACGGAGCAATGGGCAACTCACCAGGCTACGGAGTATTTGGAGTTAGCGATAATAGCGATAGTTTTTTATTCTTTGGCAGTTAGTCAGGGCATGTACGCTGAGATAGATACAGCTCTAATGATTGACGATTATTATTATGAGATAAGACATGAAACAATCATACACTCATCCCAACTCGACGTCACATTCTGCCGTAGTACTAATGTATCCTGAGAAAATAAACCAGTCAAAGAGCATATCAAGTTCATCATAAATCATTACAAGATATCCTCATACTGCCTAAACCTTATTGTCACTTAGGACTTTAGTCATGAGTTTTCTGCTACCCCCTAGTGTATATATTGTTCTTATCTTGTCTCCGACCCGTGACACGGAGGAGGTTCCGTATTCCGGAGCCGGGGAGATAATTCGGCATTCGTCATGTTGATGAGGGCATCCGGGTACCGATGGTGGGGTTAAGGTTACCCCAGACCTCGCCATTGACTGGAAGCTTCCCCTCCTTGGGATAAAGCTCAGCTATTTCATAGCAACATAACCATACACTACTGAGATTTCTCCTCTTTCACTTTATCTTCTCTTTATTCTTGAAACTGTTTTCAACTTTATACCCCAATTGCTTCTGTCTAACCCAAGCAACCCTCAAATACAGTGACATCATGGCTTTCACTACAAATGCTACTATCAACAGCTTCGGCGGACGCTTCCTCAAGCTCTCCCACAAGTCCGCCGTCACCGGCACACCCATGAACGCAACTCTCTACCTCCCAGGCTCAGCATCATCTTCTAAGCCAGCTCCTCTTCTCATCTACCTCTCCGGCCTCACATGCACGCCCGACAACGTCACAGAGAAGGGTTTCCTTCACGCCCACGCCTCCAAGCTCGGTCTTGCTCTTCTCTACCCAGACACATCTCCCCGCGAGCTCGACTTGCCCGGTGAGCACGACTCATATGACTTTGGCAGCGGAGCGGGCTTCTACATCGATGCCAAGAAGGACCCTTACAGCAAGCACTACAAGATGGAGTCGTATATCACCAATGAGCTTCCCGACCTCATCTTCAAGGAGTTTAAGGAGATTGACTCCTCGCGAGTTTCTATCTCTGGCCACTCTATGGGTGGACATGGTGCACTGACTCTGTTCCTCAAGAACCCCGGCAAGTACAAGAGTGTCAGCGCCTGGGCTCCTATCTCCAACCCTTCTCAGTGCCCCTGGGGTGACAAGGCCTTCAAGGGTTACTTGGGTGAGGATAGGGAGGAGTGGAAGAAACACGATGCCACTGAGCTCATCAAGAGCTGGAAGGGCAACTTCCCTGCTCTCATTGATGTTGTAAGTTCCGAGCCTCTCTCTCGCCATTGTTAAATGCACCATGCTAATAGACCAGGGCACTGGTGACAACTTCTACAAACAGGGCCAACTTCTCCCCGAGAACCTCGAGAAGGCTGTCAAGGATGCCGGTATTGAGGGCTTGACTCTCCGCTACCAGGATGTAGGTATTTCTCATTCCCATCAAACGACAATGCTAACCCGTCTTCAGGGCTACGACCACTCTTACTTCTTCATCTCTACCTTCGGCGAAGACCACGTCAAGCACGCCGCCAAGGCTCTCGGACTCTTGTGACTACCACGCAGTGCGCTGTAAGAGGGTGAAACCAACAGTTCTTTGGCAAAAGTCGGTTGGATGTATTTACGGCGCCATTCTGGGTAAACGAATCAGGATGTGTACTCATGTTGTGTACATGAAATGCTCGAGTAGCAAATGTTCTCAATGATGCTATGGTCTGAACGATAGCTGAAAAGAGGTCGTAACTCTACCGACCAAGGAACCTAAAAGCAAGTTAAATAATATTACTCTTCCGATTTACATTGATTTTCGTATGTAACGTGCCATTACATTCGCCCAATGTCTTTGAAAAACGCCGCCTATATGAGTGCTGAAAGGTATATGATGCGAACCCAGACATGACACCTCCTGGAGAACCCGTCAAAGTTACTCCAACCCATAAATGAACTCCTACAAGCCCGCCCACACGTGAACTCCAATTCAAACGTTCAGCTTACTATCCTCTCCATTTCAGCGCTTATACCTTCCTTTTCAAGCTTTGCTTGCATCTCAGCATCCACCTCTCGACGTAGCCGCATATAAGCTAGCTTCTCAAAGCGGCTGAGACTCCTCCACCAATGCTGTCCAGCTTCATGATCGGATATACGCTCCAAGAGATCTGCTGTTCTCAGACGAACTTCGCGGTCCTTGTGGAATAGACCAAGAGCAAGGTAGAACAATCCAGCGTGCGACTCAGGGGCCACACTAAGCAGTAGGCAAATCTCATCGTACGTGTGGACGTGTTTGGAGATGGTGAGATAGATGTCTCTGCTCTGCGCGGGGGTCAAGCGTTGCATTCGTAAACGGTCGTGAAGATGGGCCAAGTCAAGGCCCTTCAGGGGCCTGATGGTATATATCTGTGCCAAATCCTGCGAAATGTTAGCTTTAGTCGTCCCTATTTTTAGTGCAGTATCTTACTTGGATGAAGCTGTAATAACTCCGAGTGTTGCGCCATCCTTCGATTCTTGTCACATTACCAGCAAGCTCTTTATGCTTAGCTGTATCATCCGCCCAGACATAACCATGCCCATTAGCTCCTGGTGGCATCAAGTCTTGATCTTCACCTCCAATGTACAAGGCACTAGCTCCATAAACGCTTTCCTCGAATTTGGCTGCGATTTGAGTGAACTTGCCGACCCAGTCGCGCCACTTTGCTCGGATCACACGTTCGCCATGTCTCGCAGCTATGCTCCTAAGAACATCAGCCATGAAGGCATTGTCACCCGTATAGTCCTGGCTTGTATTCGTGGTACCGCTTGCAATGGCCGCGAAAGCTGCATTTTGTTGCTGGAAGTACAGCAGACCCTCTGTGACAGGGGCAGGGTCGATCTTTGTACTGATCTTGACCCTTCCACTTGGTAAATCGCACAAAACGTCCCACCACTCGGGGTGAAGCTCGAAGGTCGGATTCGTTACACCAGCGATAAAACCGGGTACGTTGAGCAGGTCGTCGATTTTGGTCAAGTCGGTGTAAGGAAAAGCATGTCGTGTAAACCCACGAAGTATACCACCCGATGCCAACGCACACGCGGCTAAGACAGCTTCTGCGACCTCGCCTGAGGGCATGTTGTACCCTAGAAAGATGATTCTCTTTTGGGTCAAGAGCGCATTTGCCAGCACAATGATGGGGTGCGTATTGACTCCGTTCGTTGTGAGGTGAGGGTGCAGCGCAAATGGTTGGGGCGATTTCTGATGAGAATCTGAAAAGTTTTGAATGAGTTTTATGAGTGAAAAGTCACCAACGGTTTCTGGCATGACAGCAACAGGCACTTTGATAGGTATTGGTATGCCCTTGTACATGACCTTGCTCTCAAACTCATGCGTGTCGCGGGGAACAGAGTAAATCGACTGGCCGCCCTCAACATGGGCCTTTGTACCAGCTCTTGAGATACCAGTCAGTTTTGTCGGACTCCTTGTCGCATCCAATGACTGATCTGCTGCCTCCTCGCGCTGGTCTTCGGCTATCCGCATTTGAATCATCTGTTCGAATTTCTCCACAAAGAGATCCCTGTTGTCACTTGCTTGTAATAAGTGGCGCTCAAGAAGACTGAGTTTAGGCATGAGAGACAAATCCATGGCGTTTACTGAATCGTATAGCATGGCCAATGTCTCTGGAACAGGTGCTTTGAAGTATTCTTCCAGAGCCAATAGTAACAGTGGCTATTGAAACGGTTAGCAAGTGCACGAGCACAAGAATCATGTGTTAAGGCTACTTGCCTTGTAAATATGCAAGAAGGGGTGCCGCGTGCAGATGGCCATGGCCTTGACAATGGCCCCTCTCTTGACCGACTTGTCATGTTTGGTATTGACCAGATTAAGCACATAAATTAGGGGAGGGCCCTCTCCGCCCTCAGGTTCGCTATCAGTAGATTCGGTGTCGTCTTCATCATCGTCCTCCCATTCGTCCTCTGGTAGATCCTCTTCGTTTTCTTCATCCTCCTCGTCTATTATACCAGCTGCTCTATCACGCCTCCTCTTGCGCCTTTGCTTTCGATTTTCCTTAACTTTGCGCTCCTCATCCTCCTCTTCCTGACTTGTATCCTTGTGAAGAAAGAAGATTGTCCAGTCCTGGTTGCGGGCGTGGGCTTGATCGGGCAACATGAGCTCTGCCAGCATATTTTCGTCTCCCGTGATCGCAACCGGGTATTGATGCTCCATGACGGGACCTCGATCGATATCGAAAGATGCGACAAGGATGTATTCGACATGGTTTTCTGTGGAGCTTCGCGGGTATTGCGAGCGAAGCTTTCTCGATGGTCGTGCATGAGGGTTGATCCTTCGAGGAGCGGAAAGTGATGAATGCTGCGAGGACAGACCCGTCGAAGGCGTCTTTGACTGCGAATTGGGATCGGAAATGCGATCGATCTCTGGGCCAGGAGGAAGAGGCGACCTCGAGGGAGGCGGCGAGGCCTGTGACATTTGCGATTCGGGGCGCGAAGAGTGAAACGAAGCCAGGGAGGTTCTTCGGTTGGAGACTGAAGCATTGGAGAAATTGCTGAGGCTATGTTTATGACCGTGACCGTGGTGGTTGTTTGCGCTGTTGCTGGTTGTTTTGGTCAAGAATGGCAACGTTGACTGGAACGAAGAAGCCATAATGGAGGAGACGAGACAAGACAATGCAATGCAAGACAAGCTAAGACAGTGCCGAAGGCGGATTGAGGCCGGGGTTCCGAGACACGAAACACGAAACACGAGTCCCTCACGATTTAGAACCCTCGTAGGTTCCGGATCGGGTGATGTTGCGCTGCGTTGCGTTTCGTTTTCGAGCTCGGGGAGTCCGAGAGGGTTGAGTGAAAGGATGCGGTGAATGCATGCAATGTAATGCAAGGCAGTGGGATCGACGCTCTGCTCTGCTTTGTTCCACTTTGGACGTTACAGTACCTGAAGTAGTTGACAGAATTAAACAATTCTCCTCGATCGAAAGCAGCTGTGATAGTATGTACAGCACCAGCCAGTACCACCTGTTATCGAATATGTAACAGAACTAGAAACAGCTTTAAAGACAGTGTTGTAACCGAGACATGTTCCCGCCACAAAGTACAAGTGGGCGTCAACTTGCGCAACGAGGCTTGACTTCCTTGTAGGTGGGGACAGATGAAGATGGAAGTATCCAGCAAGTCAATTAATTATCCGACGATAAATCAATTTGCTGTGTATTTGAGTAAAGTGGTGTTTTGAAATAAAAAAGATACTAGACAAAGGGTTCAATCACCTACCAACTCCCTCCCTACCCATTCTATCCACTACGTCGGGTCCAACCTTTCTCCCCCTCATTCCCATTTTAATAGTTGCTAGCCCCTGAAACTGAAAGCGGTTGGTCAAGTCTAAGAGCAGCGCAAATATGTTTTCGGCTGACCTCTTTAATTGAGATTTCTTCTGATCGCAATATCATCTCTATCAAGTTATTGGATCTTTACCATTCAATAGAAAATGTTCAAGCTGAAAAAGTGTCAGCAGAGCACAAACCTCGTCCACTCAAAATGCTCCCCACTAAGAAAAAGGGTCGTCTCGTTCCCTTGCGTCCCCTGAATTGCAGCTTTCAGCTTGTGGTTGGAGCACACCCCCATGCTCGTTAGCGCCATGCGAGTGCCATGACCCTCCAATCTTGGCTTTCACATGTGGCTCAACTCTTCGTGGCACAATTCGTGGCGTTTATCATGCATCTCCGTGGGAACCACTTTCATTGTTTACTTTGGATCACACCTCGTTAAAGCGCATTACAACCTCAATTCTTTCCCAATGACGACAACGGTTATCTATATCCATCCCACGGCCAATTGATCATTTCCACGATACGTTCTATCTTAATTTTCACTTATCAACGTCAAATTATCGCCTTTCTCTTCCTCGTCTTCTCACAAACCTGTTTATTGTCCATCTCCGCTCGCCGGACCCACGTTGAGCACAATGGTACTTCTTCCATGACGGAGAATCCCTGACAAGTGACGCCCGTCCCAGCTAACGCCGTTGTTTTCAGTCTGTGCCGGTAACATACAAGCCCTCTCCTCTGGGCTATGGCTCTTCACCTACTCGAAGCTCTCCATTTCGTCGCGCCGAATCACCTGCATCGCCCTCTCCCCTAAGACACACTACACCCACCGGATCACCGACAAAGGCAGGACCTTTCGGCTCGACTTCGCGCTTTGCTAGACCAACAACTCCCACAAGCACACAACCCAGCTGGACACCAAAGGCCAAGACACCTGTTAGAGACGAGATGAATTCTTCGCCCTCGCGTATGTCTCCGGTGCCCCCAAGGACCCCAGTGTCAAAGTCGCTTGGCAATGGTAATGCGCTATCGCAACTGCAAGCAACCCAAGTCCGAACATTGCGAGATGCTTTCCAGATCATGGACCGAGATTGCGATGGTGTTGTAAACCGCGAGGATGTTACGGATATGCTCAACCAGCTGGGTATGAACAACTAAAGTGATGGATGAGATAACACTAGCTGACAATTTCGATAGGCCTGCCTTCAAACCCAGCCGACGTATCCAAGTTCTTTCCTCCATCAACACCCCAGACGATCACCCTCGCAGTATTCCTCAGCTCGCTTGCCGACGCACTTGCAGCACTTTCACCAAGCGCTGAGCTGCTGTCTGCCTTCTCTGCCTTTGACGACGATGACAGCGGCCAGGTCGACTTGGTCGAGCTGCGAAAAGCACTTCTTGATACAGCACCCGAGCCCGGGGAGAAGGCTCTAACTGCCAGTGAAGTTGATAAGATCATGAATGGTTTCACTGGACGACGAGCTTTCAACCGCAATATGAACGCTCATCTTGGTGCCAAGAGAGGCGAGGTGTTCAAGTACCAGGAATTTGTTGGCTCTATCATGGGCTCCAACAACGGTTCGGATAACCAGTCTCATGATAATGGAGATGATTAAGTTTGTTTGTAAAGCATATCTTCTCTGCAGTGACAAGCTCGTTCAAATGCAAGTCGTTCAGTTCGAGGCAGTTAGGTGTTGGTGCCGTCGATATCAACTCACATTTCCTCTAGCGCAGCTCTGAGGATACCCAAGGGTACCATAAGGTTTGTGGGGCACAGAGTTTGGCAGGAGTCAGTGTAGCTATTTCGGGTTTACTTTATGTAACTTTATGGCGGCTTTTGTAACGGAAAAGGGTGCTCGGCTGGATGGGTATGGTTTATGGTTGGGATAGCACTTGGTAACAGCATAGGACATCGAATGAGAACACGATTAATTACTCAATATTGAGACTTCTTATTCCAAGAGTATAGCATTGGCTTTTGACTCCATTCTTAAAAACATTCAATGAGGACTCGGCTTACCCTCATAGCTTCATGGCCAACTATAACCCTCTCCAGACAGAAGGGGGTTCAAGACTGGGGATTCTGACGCTCTCAGTAGAGCTCGGGATTTCAGGGTACGGCATATTGCCCGAACAACTAAACAGCGACTTGACAGTGTGGTTTCTCAACCATTTGACATTCTACGCATACAGTTGAGAGGATATCCCTCCTGAAGGTTGTTGGTGATGGACACGATAGGGCGTCGCCATCAGTCGAACAACAGCGCGGGATTCTCATTGGACTTGAAATCTTAAACAACTCGCTTACCTCCCATTCAAACAGTTTAGGGCTATGTGAGCACGAAGAATGTAAAGAACGAATACAGCTTCGGGACATAGCCTTTCCATCTGCTAAGGTTACACCGTGAATGAGGAGCAAGAAAGACGATGAGGATCTCGAAAATATCGAGAATATATTATATGAGCAGCCAATGCGAGACCTAAAACGGAGTATCCCTAGATGTGGATTTGTGTTACCTCTTGAGTGACACGGTTTTGTATAGTATAAATGTCAGTGTCCTCGGCTACGCGGACATTTCCTGCCAGGTTAACACTGTCCATCTTGAGACTCTTACTTTGTGTCATGTCAATCCGTAGCAAACATTGATATTACTATCGTTGTGTAATGTTAGGCGTTTTCCGAAGTGGTACAGCATTCCGCCAGGACGATTTGGTTGCTTGTGGAAGAATTACGTTAATGATAGATGACAGAACATTTATGTTGATACAGATCAGATTAGTAAAGACAATAAGAAAGGTACTCTAGATTCATTGTTGATTTCTGTAAGGCAATCAGTAAGACATCTGGAGGCATCCGGCCATCTGATCCGTATAAAACAAATGTGTTGGACGATGGATGCCTACCTAGCTTGCTGTGTCTGCGTATAGACAAATGCAGCCCCGGATCCATATCCGTGGACTGCAATGATTTGCAGCCAAGCGAAACAAGCCCCTCAAGGATGCAAGAGCAGGCAATCGACCCGCCACCTCTTCTTGACTGAGATGGAGACTGGTGAGACTGCAGGAAAGTGACTGGCGTTGGGCAGTTTGGCGAGGACCAGGAAAGCCTTGTGAGAACGCCTAAAAGCAACCTGTAAGAATCGAGGATGGCTGGAGAAACGTTGTCAAGGGTCCTGGGCCCCACTGAACCTTCTAGAAGAGATGACGTTTGGATAAGCGCAAGTCCTCGATATTAGGTTAGTCATTTGCGGGCCGGGGCCTGACCACGGACACTAAAACGATTAGTTGAGTTTACGCGGGGTGAGACGTTGACAGCTGCAAATTAACTGACGGATTATTTTGTCTATCTCTTTGTTTTTCTTCTGTGCCTTGGTCTTGAGTTGTGACATTCTGTCATTGATCGGTGATTGCGGAGCCTGTCATTTGGGCAATGCTGTAAAGACAAGTTTTGATCCTTCTGATGCTGTCATAGGCGGTAGTTTGAGATTGATGGACTATTCCCAACCTCTTGTACGGACTAGCTTGGTTGGCTCAACGTCAATGAGGACAACTCACTACTAACATGCAGAATTAGACTCAAGAACCCCTATCATATTTTCTGTCAATTGAATTGTCATTACACATGGTCCTTGCTTAATTGGTTCTGATCTGTGGTCCGGTATAATTCCAGACAGACAAGGTCCCTTCCGCGGTGGGGGTTGAAAGCGCGTGGCGACCAGGCATATTGAATGGGTTGAATTGAAATCTGTCACTGTCACTGTCACTGGGGAACGAAGTACAAGATACTCGCACAGCAGGCAAACATATCCTGTGTTGCCAAAGTCTCCGAGAACCGATGGAATGAAATGACAGTCTTACACTGACATTGACGTGATTCCGGCAGTACGATACACAATTTTATTTTATTCTCATTAGATTTATTCAGGCCAGACCAGGCTATGTCTCAGTGGTCAACCTAACTTAAACGCTCAGGCTCCCGTGGTGAGCCGGCAACCACAGACACCTGCAGAACCCAGCCTTTTTTTACATTTGGAGTGATCCGACAGGCTGAGATTTGGAAAACGGGTTACTGCACTAGGAAATCAGGCAGTTGCGTCGATTTTGACACATAGTCCTATCTATCCTAGTTCGGGCTTTTGGCCTCTGTCGAGAGCGGCTGATAAATCTGCTGGGCTGGGTTGGGATTGACATGGCCGTTGTCGCTTGTCACTCGTCACTTGTCACTGTCATAGCCCGGTTCGCTCATCTCATATTAACTGAAGGACTCAAACTAATTAGCAGCTGAATGCTGGTTCAGGCTGTGCTCTGCGTATTGGTTCAACAAGGGTTCTTTTCCTTCATCATCTCATCACTTTCCTCTTCCCTGCCCCCGACTTGTTTTTTTGTTTTCTCTGGATCACCTTTTTGTCATCTGCTTGAGTTTTGTTCTCATCTGCTTGTCATTTTGTGACTCTTTTACTTCTTCCTTATCTCTGTATTCCTAGGAACCTATGCTTTGACTCTTCATCATCTATCATCACTGCTCCGGTCCTCCTCCGTCTGTCTAGTAAGGTATTCGGCATTCCCACCACACTTAACTTGACTCGACCCCTTTTAGGCTCAGAGCCGCACGACCGTTCCCGGAGCCACCAGTAATAAAGTCCAGTCCAGTCCAGTCCAGCCAGGAACTGGAAGTCGACCGGCCCCGAAAAAAAAAAAACTCGGTTTTTTCCTTAACGCCCGTTTAGGGCATCGACTCGGTCAAGTAAAGTATCCGGCATAAGCTTGTTACGGGGATTCTTGGGGATTCTTCCATCCCGTCTACCTAAAAGTATTAGTTTTCTATCTGTCTGAACCAAACTTTGTTTGGCTCAAATGAAGAACTTCTTTGGTAGCGGCAAGAAGCCAACGTCCTCCTCCACTCCTCCTCCTCCTCTTTCCTCTACTAGGAAATCCGCCACTTTCGAGGAGCGCGATCGTGAGAACCACGATCCGGCGGAACAACCTCCCGCATACTCGGAGCCTTCTTCTCCAGCGAGAGCCAAGTCGCCTTCAAAGTCTTCAAAGAGACTATCTCGGCCCGCTTCTTACGCCGCCGAGTCCACAAAATCTTCCTCGCGTTCTTCTAGACTGTCGAGGCAATCTACCGACCCGGGCCATTCTCACTCCCATTCTTCCTCTCGTCGGCACAAATACGAGCCCGATACGCATCCGCTCAACCTCCCTCCCGAAGAACGAAAGCGATTATCCGCTCTCGCCGCTGCAATGAACGGTAACTCCATGGATGTCGACAGCGAGCCTGTTAATGGCGCTCGTTCAACTACTCCTCCCAACCCGAAAGCCCAGACCAACTTTTCCGTCCCTATTCCCAACGGCTCCAGTCATGATGACGGCGCCCCTCCGCCACCTCCTCATAAATCCAACCCTGGAAGCCCGACAATTACGCCTGAGGAAGATGCTGAAGCCTACAAGGCTGCTGGTAACCGATTCTTCAAGGAGAAGAATTACTACAAGGCTATCGAGCAGTACAGCAAAGGTATGCATCGCCACCTGCCGTCAGGCTCTTCTTATTGCCAGGACTTTTCAGCCTGGCTGAATGCATCTCCAAATGCTGACACCCAATCGCAGCTGTCGACCTGTTCCCCTTCTCCGCTACTTATCTAGGCAACCGAGCTGCTGCTTATATGTCTAATGGCCAATATGAGCATGCTCTTGAAGACTGCTCCAGGGCTGCCGATTATGATCCTCAGAATGCGAAGATTCTTCTACGCTTGGCCCGTATCTATACTGCTATGGGCCGACCAGAGGAAGCCATGACAACCTTCAACCGCATTGACCCCCCACCATCTGCTAAGGACATGGCCCCTGCCAAGGAGATGTTGCATCATATTCAGTCTGCCCGTGATATTCTTGCACGCGGATCTGGATCTGGCATGTCCATGGTGCTTCATGCTCTTGACCTGGCTGAACGCGGCCTGGGTCCTGGTGTCAGCAAGCCCCGCAAGTGGCAGCTCATGCGTGGAGAGGCTTATCTATTAATGGGACGGGAAAACTCATTGGGAGAGGCGCAAAACATTGCTATGAACCTCCTCCGAAACAACAGCCAGGACCCTGAGGCTCTTGTTCTCCGAGGACGTGTTCTCTATGGTCAGGGCGAGAACGATAAGGCTATCCAGTTCTTCCGCATGGCTATCAACTGTGATCCTGATTTCCGTGATGCTGTCAAGTGGCTCAGAATTGTCCAAAGACTTGACCGCATGAAGGAGGAGGGCAATACCGACTTCAAGGCAGGTCGTCTACAACAAGCCATCGAGAAGTATACCAATGCTCTGGATATTGACCCTTCCAATAAGAGCATGAACTCGAAGCTGTTGCAGAACCGGGCACAATGCAAGATCAAGCTCAAGCAGTACGACGATGCCATCGCTGACTGTGAGCGGGCCATTAACCTTGACCCTGGTTACACAAAGGCCCGCAAGACCAAGGCCAATGCTTTGGGTGGTGCCGAGAGGTGGGAAGACGCTGTTAAGGAGTGGAAGGCCATCCAGGAGCTCGATCCAGAGGACCGTACCATCATGCGAGAAATCCGCAAGGCGGAGCTTGAGCTCAAGAAGGCTCAACGCAAGGACTACTATAAGATCGTTGGCGTTGAGAAGACCGCTACAGGTGACGAGATCAAGAAGGCTTATCGCAAGATGGCTGTTAAGCTCCACCCTGACAAGAACCCTGGCGACCCTCACGCCGAGGAGAAGTTCAAGGACTTGCAGGAGGCTTACGAGTGCTTGAGCGACCCTCAGTAAGTAATCTCTAAAACCTACCGGCAAGATAAGTTACTAACACCACTTCAGGAAGCGTGCTGCTTACGACAACGGCGATGATCTTATGGATCCCAACGACATGTTCGGTGGCGGCGGCATGGGAGGAGGTATGGGCGGCATCGACCCGGAAATCCTCTTCAGCATGATGGGCCAGCAGGGTGGTTTCGGCGGCGGTGGTTTCCGATCTGCTGGAGGCTTCCCCGGCGGTGGTGGCGGCGGCGGCGCCCACTTTAACTTTGGTGGTGCTGACCCCAGACAGCGTGGAGGATTCCCCGGCGGTTTCAACTTTTCATGACCAGCCGGCGCGGATGATGACGATGACGACCTATGGGATAGTGAGGATGAGGATGCGGACTTATATGACGAAGAAGACGAGGATGAGGATGGCGAAGAAGAGGAAAACGACGACTATGCAACCACCAGCGATGAGGACTTCCACCCACAGCCCCCCCGGAACAGTAAGCTCCGAGATGATCTTGAACAGCGCCGAGATGCCCATGGCCGGCTGGTAGATGCCGTACGACGATACGGCAAGTTCTTCATGGCGGCAGCTGTCTTGCTCCCTTGGCAAGTGGTGATCCTCATTTTGACGCTGGTTGGTTCAGCATATATATGCATGAAGCACATTCCACTCTTTGGCAGGAAAAAGCCGTTATCGTTGTGAACGGCTAGCACTTATACTGGGCACTTTTCACTCATCCTATGCCACACAACATACCATTGGGGCGTTTATTTTAGGGATAGACATCAATGAATGCAGAGCAATGCTAGAGGTTAGCGAGTTGCTTGTTATTAGGGTTTGAAGGCCTGGGATGGTCGCGGACCCTTTAGATCGGTTCCTGGGGTGTTTCACGCATATAATGTCACATCTTGGCATAATAGATGGTTGTCGGCAAAAGTTCTGCTCATGCCACGCATTTATGAAGATCTCAATGCTAATGATCCTTGTCATTGTGTGAGCTTGCTTGTCAATGTTGATATAAACTCCTCATGGCAGCTGTCGACGACAAATATTGAATCACGGCATTTAACGCTGCTGGCACCAGAAATATTGCATTAAGTTGCGCGGCATTACGCTCGCTTGGGGTATCATAGAATCCGCGGTGCCGTAACCGCAACCGCTTGAAATAAACATGCTCGTAGCCTGAGCAACATGGTGAATGATCATGGTCATCCAATTTTGGCAACCTCTCAAGCAGCAGACGACGAGGCATGGTTGGTAGCATTGCCATTCTGTTGCGGCTGCTCACCATTTCTCCTTCCAGGTGGCACGCCTCCAGTGGCCTCGACGACCTGGGCCACATCGTCGCGCAACTCGGGCATGGCCGTGGTGATGTTCTCCGCCAAGATGTCGCGAAAGGTTCCAAAGGCGTTGAGTTTGCCGCGCATAAGCTGGTTCCCTCGACGCACGAGCTCAACGAATTCTCGGGTGTAAATATCTGGGTTACGGCCGTGCTCGACATACTCGACAAGTTCTGGGGGCACTGAAGGCAAGTTGTTTGGGGGAGAGGCGGAGGAGTGAACAGTGCGAAGGGAGTCGGAGAGGGTTTTGCTGTATATTCTTAGTTGGGGTTTCAAAGGGGAGAGTGAGAAGAGATGTTACATTTCGTTGATGAGAACTTCTCTACTGGATCGGCCGACAGAGTCGTAAGTTGAGACTTGTACCATTATTTGGTATAGATCTTGGATGATGTCCTTGAGCTGTTCTACGAGGGGGTTAACGCACGTTGACGATTCGGAATATCATGATACCTACGCTCAAGGGCATTGTGGTCTACGCGATCGACAGGTGCCATGGTGAAGGTGTCGTGAGTATGGATTGGACGAGCCTTGGCGGGTTAGAGATATGATACTCTGAATGCTATGCGACGCTTTGTCTAAGGTTACCTTAAGCTCCATGAATAAAGTGCAGGGCGGACTAATTACTACTCCGGATCCCTGCTTGGGACGGGAAGTGGGGTATGGAAAGGTGGGGTGGGCAGGTGGGGTATCAACTCTTATCAGTGACATGAGCCTCTTGCAACGACATCAAGCTACCTTACGAGAAACAACTGCCCACTCATTGATCACTATCTCCTCTGTGAAGTGCCAAAGCCTCCACATTTTAGAACGCGAAGGACAAAAGACATTTTAACTCCATTCACCGTCCAATAGCCTGCAACTTCCCGCGTAAATTTTCAGTCTCAAAGAGTGGCCGATTCTCACCGCCGGCATGCGAGCCAGTTTGTCCAGGATGAGCATATTATCAATGAATGTAGCAAAGTATTGGCTTCAGTACTGTTTCTCAGGTTGTAAAGACCTGGAAAATGGACCCTTTCATCTTTTGTAGCTTGAATATGGGGCAAGCTGCATATACACGAGGTAGACACTCAGATGTTGGACACGCTGACACTGCAGGATACCATCATTCTAATGCCACTTGTTCATTTCATGACTGTGGACAAGTCCATGGGTAAACGTCTCAGTGAAATGTTTGCTTTGTGGAGGTCACAACACCCCTACCATGCATGAATGTGACAATCGGGAATTTGGTATAGTGCCTGCAGCTTGCCGTCGGGGAGAGCACCGTCTGATCCGAGCAATGAATTCCATTTCCATGAGTCGTTCTATTGGTAGATCTTAATTAGTTATAGTATTTCTAGTGAAGACAAGCCAACGCTCCGTCGACTTCGCGTTTCCCGTAAGACAAGCTCCATCAGATATCACTTTGTGGACATGTTAGCTGCGGACTCTAAAATAGACATGAGGATGCAGGGTCTTTGTTCATTCAACGACATGGCTGAGCCATGTCATGGAAGCCGGCAGCATGCTGTTTGAGGTTAATGGATGACTGATATCAGAGTCTCAAAGAACATTTCTGCTTTAGTGTATTGAGTCCCCGGTATAAGTTGAATGGTATGCCCCTGAGTCTCCTGGTCACTAGATATCATCTTGCTGCTGAGCAATAGCCAATCACTAATAACATTGTCTGGACCAACGCTATATCTTCATCGGTCATCTTACCTATCGATCGTTCATCGCAGCCCCTATCTGTCTCTAGGACGCCGTCATGGCCACTGCGTCGGATCAAATTCTGGACTCGAAAACTGTGTTTCCACATAGCTATCGGGAAGGAGTTAAATGTATTGGCTTCGCAAGGTCACAAGGTCGCCCCTGTAACATGGTCATAGGTGTCGCCAAAGTGAGGGAGCATGAGCACCTCATGATGCGGTTGAACAGTGTTCCCTTGGAGCAGCGGGCTGACCATCCACGCCTAGAAGAGGCTGTGAGACTCCTTCTGTGCCATCACCACAAGCACACTGATTTCGATAAGGAGCTAGAGGATGCTTCGCAGAAGTTTCAAGATGCAGCGGAGGCGGCGAAGGAAGCAGAGGCGGCCCGAATCAAGGTATGTAACTGTCCTGTTCACGTTATCGTGCTTGACTCTTAACATGAACCAGCGGGAGAAGCCCGCTCCCCAGAAGCGGCCCGGCATTCTTCGGAAGACAACCGTCCAGTTCTTCACTCCATTTCCGCTTCCTGTGACTCGTCGAGGAGCCGAGTTAGCCGAAGGATCTGCCGCGAACTCGGGGAGATCTGGGCGCCGGCTTCAAGCCAGAGACATCCCTTCTGAGTCTGGGTCTGAGTTTGAGTCTGACTCGGACTCAGAGAGCGATAGTAGTGACGATGATGATGTTCATCCCCTGAAGGCTTTGAAACGGTACGACTCCAAGTGGAAGGCAATAGAGAAATCTGGGTTGGAAGAAGGGCTTGTAAGTAACAGACTATGCTCTTGTTTCTATAGCACGACTAACGATAACTTCATCATAGCCTGTGGTAGACCAAGTGCTGTGGCCCGTGGCTTCAGGCAAGCACCAAGATGTCAACAAGGAAGCGGTCGCTACGTTCTTCAATAATGTTGCAGATGAGCATGACAAGACCGGTTGTAGGGCGATATCCTCGCATGAACGCATGCGTTGGTACTCTAGAAATATCAAGGACACCTTTGGCCGAGACGTCTATGAAGGAATCCTGAAGAAGGAGTTGAAAATGATTTCTTCAGCTGCAAAGGAGTTCAGGAAGCTATACTCGCAGTAGTGTGAATGTGGCTTGGTACTCTGTGGCAGTTGAGTATTAATGGGTTCTGGCTTATGTTTCTTTTCTCTGGACGGGTATTACATAAAAATACAATACATGCTACTTAGGGCGGGCGGTCTAGGTCTGCTCAGTGGGAGTCTGCGTTTCCTTTCCGGCTGCTGAAGCGGGTTCCCGTTCCATCGTACTATTCCTACATCTACATCCGTGGCCGACCAAGATGAGCAGTCTTTAGAACTTCTCAAATATGCCATAATTTCTCACCTTTTATATTCCATTTCTTGTCATTTTTTGTATGCCTGGCGGCTTAGTTCCTCGACCATACTTTGAAGATGTCAGGCCAGAACAATTCCGAGAGTGATCCAACACTCGGCGATGCACTCGCGCAGGATGAGATAATCATAGATGCCGTTCCCGCCGAAAAGAAAGAAGAGAGAAAGGGAATACCTACGCTGGACCAAATTGCACCAAGATGCGTCATGAGTACTGGGCTCACAGCTCAGAACCCCCGCTTGACGGCCCAAGAGTCATTCTGCGAGCTACTCCGTTGGTGGTAAGTCACAGTAATATCTAAGCCTGATCACTGAAGCTGACATGACTTGTTATAGGAAAGACAGAATCATCGAGTCTTTTGGCTTGCAGCTGACCGACTTTAACGTCGCCATGGAAAAGCGTGGAAACCCTCCCGATGCAAAGATCCCCGCGGAGTTCGCTTTCACTGCGCAAGATGGATCTGGAAAACCGCTTGGTTATATTCACTTCATGAACAGCAGAGATGGCAAGGGCGGCACCGTTACAGTCGCCGTACGAGACGTGACTCTGCAGCCGAAGATGGTACTCCCTGACGTCGAGCCCCCCAAGGAACCCCGAGATGTTCGATTCACCCACCGTCCAGAGCTCGGCTTGGGAAGAGCCGTTCTCAACTTTTTAGGAGCCGGTACAAACCATGGTGTCACCTGCAGAACGGGTAGTTACAAATACAAGTTCAACTTTGACCCAGATGGCGGGCTCAAGGCCTTTCTTACAGCCATGAACCAAGACAAAATCAACGAGTTTCGACGATCTACAGTCCCACAGGGCAGCCGATATGTCCCGTTTCAGCCGCATCCGAAAACTGACACCATCTTCACCATCGGCGCTGACAGTAACGCACTAGGGAGAGGCGGGCGAGGCAGATACATATACCGTTCGAAGGTCACCCCCAAAGAGTTCAACACGTGGTGCGAACCCGCCTTGTTTCTACAGGAAATCAAGGATGATTATATCGTCAAGACTGAGATGGGTGATCTGATCCTCGATTCCAAGCTTCGTGGCAAAATCTACCTCAAAGGTTTTCTCCTGAGTGACACGACCCGCAGGGGTTATGCCAGCTTGTCGGAGAGGCCGCTCAGATTCGGTTACAACATCCTCTACGGAACTCCAAATGAGAAGATGAAGCACATGAGTTCGCTTGAGGAAGAGTGTCAAGCTATCATGTCCATCTAGGATCTGGCGTTGAAGCAGAGACCTCATCTCGTGGGGCACCTCAGCAGCTTGCTCGACGACTGGGGCTGGGGAGATGTTGAGCTGGCGGCACAATTCATCAAGAGAGACACCATCTTTCTTCTCGGAGATTATCTATTTCTTGATCGCTCAAAGTGGTACTATCCCACCAGCTCAAGGCCGGTGTGTCCTGGATTGCTAAGGCTTTCGGCTTGGTATGTGCTTGCTAACAATCCTTGAATAGAACCCCGAATACGAAATCAATCTCCCGAACTTTGGTCGACAGGCAGTAGAATTGCCAGACTCGTACTGGTCTATCTTGAAGCCCTACAACACGTTCTATAGAAAGTTGTACAATCATATTCCTCGATTGCTTAAAGAAGAGCCAGTTTCTATACCTGATACTCAATTCGCCGTATTTGTCGACAAGGCTCTTCAGTCCTGTCTATTTGCATGTAAACATACAGAAACTCTCCGCGTCATGTTTTTCGACGCACTACGGTTTCCTCATTGGACTATTTTAGTTGACGATGATGTCGTCAGAGTACCCAACAAGTGGCTCGATCGGAGAAATTTGGGGCTGAGCTTTGACGTTCTGAGAGATGCGTCACTGGCGGATTTGATGGTGGCAATTCCGAGCATCCTGTTTCATTTCGTCCTCAAGCAGGTCGTCATTGGCAAAGAGTCCTTTGACCGACAAAAAGCCATTGCGAGACGGAGGTTGCTGGACTATACACGAGAAGAGCTTCACTCTAAGGTGCTGAATCTGAACTTTGAGACTGGTTCAGGGGCAAACTTAGCAAATGTCTCCTGGGAGGCTACGTTTTCCCCACGGAGTGGTTCAAACTATCATGTCCAGCTGCACCAGACAGAAACATGTTCGGATCACCGGAACGCTGTTCTCGTTCGAGACAGTTGGTCAACCCCTTTCCCCTTCACTGGGAAAGCAAAAGCTAACAGATAGATAGTCCTCCCCACAAGTCCAACCTGCATCAAGGATACATGCCACATCTCGGAGGTGTATATCACAAAGGAGTTCCGACGATACTGCATCAAAGATTGCCTTTTGGGGCAGGAATATTTCGGTATCGTCTATAACCCCGATGAACCTCTATCCATTCCCCTCGTCACAAGTACTTTCACGGTACCGCTGGACGTGAGCACCACCGATGATCATGATGTTGAAATGGCATTGGAGGGACTCGAAGATCTACAAAGCCAACCATCTTTTTGAACGCCACCAGTCGCTCACTTCTACCTACACTAGAGATTTCTTCGTGACTGAGGGTATACACAAAAGATCATCGGGTTTATATATAATCCAAGCTAGAAGAAGCAAGAAACTTGGGACGTACTCTAAACGAAAAAGAAAAAAGAAGAAAAAAAGACTTAGTTAAGTTCAGTATTGTGTAGGGGGAGTCTGGACTAATTCTTTCTAGCACCTTGGTTTAAGGTTAGAGCTTCTCTTGCTCTCTGGGGCGAGGTTATTTGAACCTCAGACATGGACAGGCGTGGACAGAGCTTTGGTGAGATTAGGGAGGTTGGGCGATGGCCACGGTACAGACAAAAGGGGTATTTCTAGAAGATCTTCGTTGGATCTTGGCAAGAAAGATTAAGGTTGGAGGTTCATTTGTTCTCACATGCGTTCAGAGCATCTTCGAAATGACCATTAATAGAACATAAAGGCGTCAAGCCTCAACGCCTTTCCAGCCTTTCGATTTATAGTACGGGTTGTCAAACTAAGGTTTCCGGGTGAACTTAATCGTCCTTAAGTCTAAGCTTATACTTTAAGCCATTGTCGTATTCAGTAGTGATCGCCATGAATAGTCATGGCCAGGTACCACAAGGAAGCATTAGAGAAGGCATAGATAGTCCAACGACACGTCTCCAGATTAACTACATATCCTATCCTATCCTATCCTATCTCGTGCCCTCCCATATATCATCATATAAGCCAAGAGATCAATATATACATTAGAAGTGAAGATAAGGAATAACAAACCACCCTCTTCCGCGACATTAAATACACCAAAATAAGCATCCTCCCAATTCTACCTCGCCATGTCCTGCAAAGGAGTGTACGTATGCGATTCCAACGGCTCGCGATGAATTAAATAGTCTGTGCTCTGCTGCCAGGGACAAGCGATTTTTACGAGAAGTAAAGGGGTAAAAAAGAATAAAACAAGAACCAATCCGGCGGCGCTATTGGGTTTGAGTTAAATGACTCATGCTTTTTAGATGAGAGCGACGGCACCGAGGATACCAGCCATGAAGGCAAAGACGGGAGCCTTTTTGGCGGCGGCAGCGCCAGTAGCAACGGGTTTAGGGGCGATGGTGGGAGTGGCAGGGACGGTGACCTCAGGCTGGGTGACGACCTCGGTCTCGGGAGCCTGGACAGTGGTGGGCTGAGGAGCGACAGTCTCGTAGACGGTACCGCCACCTACGGTGTGGTAAATCTTGGAGTACTGGGTGACGACCTCGCCCTTGCCAATGGTCTTGACAATGGTCTCGACAGCGGGCACGGTAGTGGCAACCTTTTCGACGATGACAGAAGTGGAAGTGATAACGTTGGTGATAACCTCACCCTCAACGGTCTTGGTGACAGTGACGGGATAAACCTCGTACTTGGTGTGGTAGACAACATCTGTCTCGTGCTTGGTAACATCGGGCTTCTTGACCTGGTCGTATACGGTGGTGTGGACCTTCTCAACAACGTACTCAGTAGAGGTGTAGACCTTGGTGATGACCTCGCCGGCAATAGTGTTGGTGACGGTGACTGGGTAGACATTGGTCTTGGTGTGGTAGACAACATCGGTCTCAAACTTGGTCACATCGGGCTGCTTAACGTGCTCGTAGTCAGTGGACTTGACGACCTCCTCGATGACGCTGGTGGTTGTGTATGTCTGAGTGACAACCTCACCGGCGATGGTCTTGGTGACTGTCACGGGGCAGACAGTAGTTCGTGTCCTGTAAACAA